>NC_056743.1:464376464-464421464 GCF_019279795.1 Protopterus annectens | reverse complement strand
CACAAAGCTATTAAAACTTTCCAATGGTGGATTATGTGTATTTCTGTCCCTGAGCTGTTTTCAAACCATGACTCCCCCAGTACACATTTTTAGGACCATGCACAAACGCTTGTTTTCTTTTAGATTCATTTTCCTGATAGTTTTAAATTATATTTCTTATTTAATACATGAACATTTGTTAGACTGTGTTTTAAATCTTTAGTTTTGAAGTTTAGCTGCAAACCATAAAACAATTGCTAGAGAGTGTTTTAATTTTGTAGTTTTGAACATTCTTTTTGCAATAAAGAGTGAAACAAAATGTATTAATCAATAATGGCAAAAGTATACAATTCGGAATATTTCAACCATAAAAAGCCAATCAAACTGATATTGCTATAATCCATCAATATCCGTACTCATCAGTTATACTCACTTTATTTACTTTATACACGTCTGATTGTGATAAAAATGGCCAAAGCAAAGTATTCCAATTTGCTTAACACAAGTGCACACTAGTCAGGCAAATAAATGCTCTCATTTTTAATCTTTTTCAAAGAAAGGCACTGCTTTCTTTCAGCAGTAACCTAACAATCAAAGAACAAGTTATTCCCATGGCAACTCCATTTGCTGGCATCTACTAATGCCTTCCTTTACTCTATTCTCTTGTGAATCAACCATCTCTAAGATTGCTCTGACCACATGGAATAACATTTATAAAATCAGTGAGATTTCTGAGAAACTTCTTGACTTCAAGAAATTTCTAAAAGGGCATCTTTCTAAAGAAAATAAATACAACTGCTTAAGAGACTCTGGATGATTTATGCTAAATTAGTTATTTTCTGGTTGTTGTGGTAAGCCAGGTCTTACCCATTCTCCTTTATTCTGTTGTAGGATATGGGGTGGGAACCTAGTTTATTGTATTTTTGTGAAGTTACTTGTGGATCTGTCAGCTGTATGCCTCTAACATTAATGTATAAAGGCCAGAAACACATTTTATACAGTTTACTAAATGCACCTTAGATATTATGTTGCCTTTTCAGCTCTTGCCTTGCTTGTTTCTGGTTATCATTGATGTTTTGTTTGTTATTGTATAACCCATACATAACTTTCTTCAAGAACTCAAGTTCTGTGGCATTAGTAAAAGAAAACCACAAAAAACAAATATTCAAACTTGGTAAAGAACAAACTCAAAGGGTAGAACCAGACACCACTTTATTGTGAGCGCTTTCAGACGCAAAATATGCAGCCTTCCTCAGACAACATAAAACACTAATCCACTAAAAATGTTTAATTTAAATAACCACTAAAATCATGATATCATTTTCAATTAATGAGAAAGCCAGATTTAAAGGTATAAGCACAGCTTAACATATACATTTATAAAAGACATATGTATATGTGGAACATATATAATAAATGTATATAAAAGACATATAAATTAAAATAGTACTTGACTTATAAAATACAAATATATAAAAAACATATAATATATACTCCCAGATATATAAACATAAACATTATGCATACATACAATATATCAGTTAACGTCTTTCTAAAGATTTCAATTTAAGCAAGCATTGCAGGCAACATGACTCATTCAGGCCTGGAGACATATAGGCATTGGTCAAAACTTGCCACCAAAGTTCTCTCAATTCTAGATTTAAATGCCAAGGGCCACCTCTAACATTCTCTTTCACTTGCTCTATAGCAAAAAAGAGAAAGGAGTGATTATTAAATTAATTTATATGCTTGGCTAATGCATTACTGCAATCTTTTTTATTAATACTGTATTGGTGCTCATATATTCGTTGTCTCATATGATGTTCAGTTTTACCAATATAAAACCATGGACACTGTTGACATTTGGCAACATATATCACACCAACACTGTTACAACTAAACCGACCATTAATAAAGTAAGTATCATTACCCACTAAAAACAGGTCTATATTAGAACACCGAACATTCAAAATGTCGAGTGTTCTAATATCGAACCCTACCAATCGAAAATACCAAAAATTGAACGTTCAGAACAGAAATTTTTTCCTAGGGAAAAAATTTGCTGTTCCAAAACACATACACACAACACAAGCACACCAAACAAACAGCAATCCACACACATAGACCTAAAATCTTACACCTAACCCTACACTAAACTATACACACACCACTAACTGTCCACTTACCTTAACCCAAACCCTAACCCTAAGTTCCGTCACTATCGCACATTCACCTCACCTGTGCCCTAACCCTAACTCACCTAACCCACCCTAAACCTCATGTCCACACAATCGCACACATACATAACCCGCGCCCTAACCCTAACTCACCTAACCCGCACTAACCCTCATGTCCACACAATCGCACACATACCTAACCTGCACTCAATCGCACACTTACCTGAACCCAACCTGTAACTTTCCAACAGAGTGCTGAAAATACCGAAGTAGCAGAAATGGACAACCAAATTCTTTCCCTAGGAAAGAATTTGGTTTTCTGCTTATTCGATATTTTCAGCGTTCGCTGAAAATGGGTCGATATTAGAACACTCGACATTTTAAATGTTCGGTGTTCTAATATAGACCCCTAAAAACTTATTAGAAGCCTTAATGTATTTGCAAGAGTCACACTTAAGCATACCCTCAGATCTAACATTAAACTGGGTCTTCTTCTCAACAAGATTTTTGGGAACCTGACTCTTAATTCAGAAGCTAACATCTCGTGTTGATGACATCTCATTGAAACTCAGCAGTTTATACTCTACTACTAACAGTATCATGAGTTCAAATGCACTGGAGACAAGAGAGAGTTTATCCCTCTCTAATATTTCTTCTGTGCCTTTATCTGCTACTAAAAGCATTGGTCTTGCATCTGTTTCACCTTCCCGTAATGGCTTAGCTGTTGGTGCAACAGCCAATTGAAAGATGAATGAACCCGTTCCTGACATGCTACCTTCGTTGAATGACTGTCTGAATTCTTCCATCCATTTAACTTATAGCACTGTTGTTGCTAATGGCACTAATCCATCTGGAAATTCAACTACCATTTCTCATTTTGTCGATAATTTAAAGACATTTGATGTTAAACTGTTTAAACACAGAAAATTACAACTGGAGATAGTGTATCGGTGTGAATGTATTTCTAGGTCTCATATTCCAAAGGGGTTGCGACAATGGCGCTTCCCATCTGGACTGGTTAATGGCTCGCAATTTCATAATGATTTGTTGAGCCTTTTTGATAAGCAGGGATGCAAATTTTTTTAATTTACTTATTCACTATTACTCTCTGTAATCAGATATACTCAAAAATTAACTAGTACAACTGGAAAGAACCATTAAAGATGATTTAGATGTTATGAGATATAAATATGAGTATATTTCTATTTTTAATAATATCGAACAAACTATGAAAAAATGAAAAATGGTAAAAATAAAAAAAACTTGAAAGGGACAGAAGGGATTACAACAATGGTACTGCCTATCCCCTTCCACCAGGGGTTATCCCTTCTGTCAATCATTCAAATACTATATCTGATTCGCTGGCCAGTCAAGAAAGGAGGACATCTAATACACCCACTTCCTCTAGCATAACGTATGTCCATGAAGAGAGGAATTCTAATGATACAACTTCTAGTTCATCTCGTAGGCATAGTCAGTGCATTAGGAATGAACAGGGTAATAATGGAAACACCGTTGCCCGTTCGGGTTTTCAGAATGGGCAATCAGTGAAAAATCCAAGATTGGGGAAAAACAATTACAACACCCGGCGTGCCAGAAAGAACAACAGATGATGGAGATGACCCTGTGTGCAGTCGAAATAGAACCTAGGACTTCATCTACCATTTGTCCACCAAACATTTTAGTCAACCAAACAGGTGACTTTAAAATTTATAATTATACCGGTTTTGATATACCCGGTAATGTTGTTAAGATTTTATCTAAAGGGCTGTCCTTTGTGTCATCTCGGCAATTTAATTTAGCTGATACTTTGCTTGATCTGAAGCTTTATGTATGGAAGTTTAATCTGAATAGTTTATTGGGGAATGCTTCTAGCCTGAATGTTGACTGCAGAGTTTCTAGTGTGTTTAATCCACCTATACAGACCTCACTGTTTTTATTTGAGAAACTTTGTGAAATAGATTTGAGGAATTTGCATGATAGACATTTTAGATCTTGAAGCAGTTTAAGAGCTAATGTGTCTAAAGCAGAACTTGATGTGCTGAAGTTTTTGCAAACTTTGAATATTTAAAATTTTAAAACCTGACAAAGGTGGAAGGATTGTGCTTTTAAATGATGATGATTATAACGATAAGATATTAAGTATATTAAATACTGAGAGTTATGAGAAAATATCCATTAATCAATTACATGTAGCATACCAACACATTAGGGGGCTATTGAATGACCTGTTTATAGATGGTATGGTGGATATAGATACCTATAATTTTATTTCTATATCTACTCCTGTTACACCCATTATTTTTAGATTACCCAAATTACATAAGGATTTGTTTACTCCACCATTTCGACCAATTGTTAGTGGTCGTAATAGTATCACCTACGGATGTGCTAAGTTAGTTGATATGAAATTAAAAAAGTTTTTAAACTGACAACCGCAAATTTGCTGTGATTCATGGGACTTTTTAAAAACTATTAATAGTCTTGAATATCATGGTGTATATAATTTTTTAACTGCTGATGTCCATGATTTGTATGCTGTGATTCCACAAACTCTAGGTGTGTCTAGGGTCCATGATTTTTTACAAAAAATAGGAATTGTGGGTGATGAAATTAATTTGATTGAATATTTATTAGACATTTTTTTGTCTAATAATTTTATTTTGTTTGGTAGTGGCATATATCTTCAAAAATCAGGCATCGCCATGGGGTCCCCATGTGGTGGGAGCTATGCTAATTGTGTCATGGCCTATTGGGAAAATGAGTTTCTGTTTTGCCACAACACATTTAAACAGTTTGTGGTTTCGTATACGCGTTATTTGGATGACATTTTTGTATTGTTTAATGGTGATGAGAATAATGCTGCTGAGTTTGTTCATGCTATAACAGAGTTAACTACCTTTTTGAACTTTACATTTGAGTTTAAATCGGAATCTATTGCCTTTTTTAATGTATTGTTAAGTAAAGATGGAGTTAACCACTGTTACATAGCTAAAATTTTCCAAAAAACAACCTACTCCAACTGTCTTTTACATTTTAGCAGCTCCCACCCATACCACCAAAAACAATCGGTGGTCAAGGGACAACTTGTAAGAGTGGCCTGTATGACTACCTTACATCATGAATTTTTAGTTGAATATCAAACACTTAAAGATATGTTTTTGGCCCGAGGTTACCCATCAGGTTTGATTGATGATTTGGCTAATAAAATTATACTTAAACGTGAATCTGCGTGGTTTAAGCCTATATTACGTAAAGGTTCTCTTTTAGAAGAGGGACCGCCCAAGTGTATACACGAAATTACGTCCAGAGATAATATAAGTGGATTTGATTTTTCTCCAATATTTAGCACCCCTTTTTCAATGGATGCTAATTTTGTTAGAGATATCCTTTATAACAATTGGGCAGTCGTAATTGATGATCTCCAACTTAGGAACAAATTGAAACCCCGAAAGTGGTTTATAAACGTGGGGTTAACTTAAAAAAAAATCTTGTTGAGAAGAAGTCCCAGTTTAAGGTTAGAGTCACTAAAGCTATGTCAAAACCAGAGCTGTTGGACATGCTCCACTTAAAGAAATTCCAATCCCTCCGAGCTACACGCTCTAGGGACCTAAACCTTGTCACTGCAATAGACTTTAATGTTAAGTCAATAGATGAAAATTTTGGGAGTCACTGGGCTCACTTTTGCATCTTTGAAAACTTCACCATGTGCTATTAAGAGATGGCATTTAAAGTAGTTGCATAGGATACAGATGATATGTTGTTGAGGTGCACTTGTATCCTTCCTTTTGCCAGGACCATTTTCCAGAGTTGACTCATCTGGAAAACCTGTTGGTTTTAGTTATTATAAACCAAAAGCATTGAAGAATGAAGTAAACTTGGTATAAACCAGTATTTCTCAGTTCTGTCCTTTTCCTGTCATATTTTTAGGAAAAGGATACATTTCAATTTGTGGTATATGTTTGAAATTTATCTTGATGGTTGGCAACATGCAGAATATTGCAGGAAGATTCTCTTGTTGCTATTAGGACAGTTAATTATCACCTAAAAGTACCATATGGATCAAATGTGTCTCATATCATCTTAAAATGCTACAGCAGCAATTCAAAATCTTATGCCTTCCAATATTGTCTGCTGTAATAATGAACTTTCAGATGTCTTTACCGTGTATATGAAGTAAAGCATACACAGTCAAGATAATCAGTTGAAGAACAATTGGATATTAGAGATTTTCTAAAATGCACTGATGTAGCAAATCCACCAGCTGATAGCAGCATCCCTTAAAGATATAGCAACAGGGAATCACCCTGTATAATACATATGTTCACATATGCTACAACCTCTTAGTTTAAAAGAAATATGTGAAAATAGGAATAAGCTACAATTACTTACACTGACTGCATAAATTTACAAATTAATGATATATATGCCAAATGCCAGATAACATACACTAACCTACCAAAAATAAATTAGAAAACATATTATTATAAGGTGCATAAAAATCTACACATTACATGTAGTCACTGTATCAGTTTGGCTTATTTTTTAGTAGTCTATATTTAACTATTGATTTGTACTATCTTAATCACAAACAATAACACTTTAGAAGTAGAAACTGGTTGTATCCCAAATTCCCAAAGAAACACACTCAAATTCTAAGAGCCAAATAGTTGTACTTCTTTACAGATACGCAAGAAAGAAATTTGATCCGTGGCAGCTTGGCATACTTCCCCCACTGACTATAAGCCATTACAATGGTGATCATTTAATGACAAAGCGTAAACTCCCAACTTTTTTTCCTGAACCAAAGCCACTGTCTGACATTACTTCATTAGCAGTACCATGTGCACAAAGAGAGATTTTAGATTGTGCCCAATACACCTCTACTTTTTGTGGGTATTTTGAATAGTAGCAGCAATAAGAAAGCAATGTTCATCTTTATACTGAAAAACATCTACCTTCACATTTATGCAAAGACGTTCTGGTATTTCATGTGTCACCATTTCCCATTTTTAATACTGATATCTGAAAATGTTTTAAATTTCATACTTTAAATAAACTGTTCAATCTGTTCAAACATCTTTGGCCTCAGAAGGACACAGTAACATCTTTCATTAAATTTGGTAATCTTTATTTATTTATTTATTTGCAATTTGATTATCAGGGAAGTCCACTGGGCCGAAGTGACCCATTTTCAGTGGAGGCCCGGGAAGAAAAGCTCCAAGATACATTATACAATTTAGATACAAATGATAGTTAATATTAAAGATCGTATGTAGAATAGTTACTCATAAATGCATTCAGTATCATGCATAGTTAACAAATTCATTAAGCTTCAAGGTAGAGATCACACAGTTTAATTTGAGGAAAACAGATATGGGTTAGGTGTGGAAACAGTTTACATAAAATCCTTTTAAGAAAATGTACATACACTTTACATACACACATCAACAGTAGAATGCTATTTAAAATATTTACAAGGTTGGGCTGTGTGAGGGTAGCTGTAGGAGGTGAGAGCTTAGAGAGAAGCTATAGACATTGTTGAGAGCTTAGATAGGCTCATAGGAAGATGAGAGTTGCAGAGCTTGGGAACCAGAGCGAGAACCCCCTTGGATTAGATTGGGAGAAAGCAGGAACATTTCCATTTAGTGGACAGGTTCATAGGTAGGTACTAGGCTATTGGCCCTAGGGCCTATACAAGCCTAGCCAAAAATGTACCCTGGCTTTCACTACAGAAGAAAATTATTTTCCTGTGTCCCTGTCAAGCAGAACCACAGAAGTGATCCCCGGGGTGAATTTCCTATTACCCATCCAATCATCAAGATTTTTCTTGAAGAATGCTAATGAGGAGCTCTGTTTGACATAGATAGGTAGTCTGTTCCAGAGTATGGGAAGTCTCTGGGACAGGAATCTATCCCTCCAGCATGTTCTGTTTATTGCGGTGACAAGGTTTAGGTCCCTAGAGCGTGTATCTCGGAGGGATTGGGATTTCTTTAAGTGGAGCATGTCCAACAGCTCTGGGTTTGACATAGCTTTGTATGTTAGGCAGAGATCGCCTCTGAGTAGGCGATATGCGACGGAGTAAAGCTGGAGTTTTTTGAGTCAGTCTGTGTAAGGCATCTGTTTGAGGCCAGTAATCCTCTTTGTGAGGTATATTTGCGGCCTTTCCAGTTGTTGCAGATGTCTTATGAGGTACATACCAAAAGGGGCATTGTACTCTATAATGGGTCTAATGAGTGATGAGTAGGGGGGAACAATGTCCTCTTTTTTTCTGGATGAGAAACCTTTTGTGATGAGGTGTGCCACATAGAAGGATTTCCTGACCACTTTGGTGATGTGATTATCAAAGGAGAGACTACTGTCCACCTGTGTCCCAAGGTCTCATCACACTTTCGGTGTTAAGTAGACTACCGACTATGTGGTAGTTCATGGGTACAGAATTTTTACCAAAGGGGATGACAATGCACTTTTTGGCATTGAGCTTGAGACCATCTCTTTGACACCAGGCATCTGTCTCAGTGAGGCCCTTTTGTAGGATGTCCACATCGTTAGGATTTTCAATTATGGCTCTTAGTTTGCAGTCATCTGCGAATTTAGTTAGCCAAAGACCTTCTGTGTTAGCCTGTACTACAGAAAAGTAGATACCAAACAGGAGAGGACCCAGGACTGAACCCTGTGATACTCCACTTGTCACTGGTCTGAAGTCTGATTTGGTGTCTGCTACTTTCACAGTGTGGGTTCTTTCAGTAAGCCAGTTGGCAACCCATCTTGTGACATAGGGATGTATGCCTAGTTTAGTGAGTGTATCTATAATTCCAGAGTGGGGGATGGTGTTGAACGCCTTGGCGAGATCTAGATAGGCTGTGTGAACCACCTTACCCTCATCTATGGCTTTGGTGACTACTTCAAAGAAGTTTATCAGGTTTAGAAGACATGATCTGCCTATTACAAACCCAAACTGTGTGGAGTCCAGGGTTTGGAGATCTCCAATGTCTTTGTTTATGAGTTCCATGATGATATGTTCCATGGCATTGCAGACGAGGCTCGTCAGGCTAATGGGGCGGTAGTTACCGGGGTCTGTTGTGGCCCCCCCCTTTGTGGAGTGGGATAACTGTTGTGGTGCGCCATTCAATGGGCACAAAGCCTGAGGTGAGCCTATGATTGAACATGGTACTTAGGTGGGTTGCCAGTTCATTCTGTAGTTCATGTAGAAGGCAGCCTGGGATGTTGTCAGGTCCCATGGATGCTGTGTTCTTGGCTTTGGAGAGTGAAGTTTTTACCTGTGCAGCCGTGATTACAGGAACTTTGCATTCATATAAAGATGGGCCCTTTAGGGGGTGAAAGGGGGGTAAAGTTAGCACTGAACCTATCTGCCAGGATGTTGGCAATATCAGTTGGTTCTGTATATTTAGTGTCTTTGTGCTGTAACTCAGAGCAGATCTGTGTGTTGCCATTGAGATTTTTGACATAGCTATAGAATGCTTTGTTGTTGTCTTTAGAATCAGTGGCAATTTTGTTTTCATAACTAGCTTTGGAGGATTTTATGAGGGATCTCAGCTTCTTACTGAGGCTGACCAGGGAGTTCCTCCAATCGTGGGATTTTACTTTTTTTTGCAATGGTTTCTTTCTTCTGTTGTAGAGTTTGTTTATGGCAGAAGACCACCAGATTGGCTTCCTTTTTTGGAGGATACCATCTTGGTTCTGTTAGGGATAGCACGATCCATGCACTCGTGTAAGTGCTTATAAAGTGCATTTGTGTAGGATTCAGCAGTCGTACCTCTATTGTCCATCTGCATGGGTGTCATGAAGTTTGCCACTTCTGTCTTAAGAAGCATGAAATTGGCTTTGGAGAAATTTTTTATGGTTGTTTTCCTAATGGGGTGGGAATGGGGTGTGGATGTCTAGGGTGATTAGCTTGTGGTCGGATCTGACCAATGAGGAGTTGACCTCTGGTGTGGAACACCAGCCACGCATGTTGGTGATGACCAGGTCTGGGATATTGCTGCCTCTGGTGGGGGTGTGGATAAGTTGATCCAAAGCGTTGGAATTGATGATTTCCAGAAAACGTTGAGCAAAAGAGTTGGTACATGAGTAGTTTTCCCAGTTAATGGTAGGGCAGTTGAAATCACCCATTATTAGAGTGTTGGGTTATACCTTAATATTTTCCAGTGTATCAAGAAAAGAGGAGTGGGAATCCTGGGGTATGGTGGGGGGTCTGTAGCAAGCTACAATCTGGATTGCAGTTTTGCCCAGAGTTAGTTGAACTTGGATAATCTCGGGTGCATTATGCTGAGCAACTAGCTTGGAGGTGTGGATATCCTTAATGAATATGGACACGCCTCCACCTTTAGTGTTTCAGTCCGGGTTTGGTGGCCGAAAGGTGTGGTATGAATTATAGCCTCGTAATGCAGGGGTGCTCTCTGGAGCTTTGAACCAGGTGTCTGTCACTGCACAGATGTCAATGTTCTCCATTTTAAGGAGTGCCTCGAGAGAGCATGTTGGAGCAGAGAGAGAGTGGTATGAGTGGTTAGGAAAATAGAGAAGGCTATGAAGAAGAAAGTGTTTAAAAAGTGATGGAGGTATTCTAGAGATTTAAGGAAAGAGGAGGGGACTATAATTATTGGGTGAAGTACAGATTACAGAGTTTAAGAAGGATGGCTAAAGGTGGGAAGAGTAATGAGGGGGTGCTGGCATTGGGTAATTAGGCTGTGAGGGTGGGGTAAGAAAGGAATAAAGCTAGGAGTACTGGGGGCGGGTGGGAAATGGAGGCAGGGTAGGGAAGCGGAATAAGCCTGTAGGGCAAACAGAGCAGGAAAGAACACTAGAGGTGAGTATGGCAGAAAATGTATCAGCAAAGAGCAGTTTAAAGGCTGTAATTGGAAGGTATGAGCTAAATATTTCAAGCCAGAAAAAGAAAGCTACCTTTACAGAGGGTGATTTAGCAGGGGGGAGAAGATATTTACAGTCTAAGGATATTAACTCATAACTAACTGTTTGTGAAAAAAAAACTTGTTGGGATTATAAAGAATATCTAGGATTTATATTGGTAGATGCTGCCACCTAATGGTAGAAGGAGATAGCAAACAGCAGGGATAGTTGGACCAGTCTTAGGTTTAAATATATTCTCGGGACAGATAACAGACAACAGGAGGGGGAGAGGGAAAATAGTCTGTGGTAGGCTGCTAGAATGCATACATGGGTGGACAGATAAACTCTATAGATAGTACATCAAGTCTACATTTAATTAGTGTTAAGTAACATACATTTGCACACTCTTGCTGGGGGTGTCTTCTCAGTAGTATTTTTCTAAGTACCAGGCAAGCTGGCCAATTCAGGGTGTCTTCAGGTGATGGCCGGAGGTATTCCTTTTGCGTTTAAAGCAGGGAGGGAGCACCTGGGATGGATTACTGTAGACGAGAGGGAGACAACACTGAGTTAGTTAATATTGCAGATGTAGAGGGGAAGGTAGAAGGTAAGGGATGTTTAGAGAAGAAAGGAGGGTGTAACAAAGCACAGTAATAAAGAGAGGCTATGGTTAGATGAGGCTAGGGCAAGTATGTAGAGGAAGATCAGGTTTAGGGGATTAACAATGGAAAGCAGCAGACATTATGCTATAAACAATACAAGTTAGGCAATATAGTCTCCATTAAATAGAACAAAACATTCATTCATCAGTTCAGCATGCTATCGGTGATCCTAGTCCATTTGAGAGGGCAGGGTTATACAGCAGTAAAGCCAAATATAAGCAGCAGAAAGTACGGGGTAAATGATACAGTAATACTAGAAAATCTCAAAACAGTGCAATATATAGTGCTCAACAGACTAACACAGTAAACTATGATATTCTCATGCTATGCAATAATTTGTGCTGAACAGTTTTCAAAACAGTTTTCAGAAGAATATAAAAGCCATGTGGTTCCCTTATAGAGACAAATGGAAAAGAAAAAGAGCTGCTAAGCCAGTAATTAAGCTAATGGCTCTAGTAGGACCATTGATCCACCATGAAAGAGAAATAAAGGCCTTCAATGATATATGTTCATTGGCATCATTTTAATAGGACATCTGGAGAGCAGACTAGGCCAGCAAAGTGCAACAGTATAGCCCTGTATACTCAGACTAAAGTACTGCAGCTGGTGACAACATAAAGAGAGACCTACTCATCTCAAAAAGCAGCTTACAGCTGCTAAGCTGGTAATTAACCTAAGCAAAGGGCAAATGACACAGTACAAAGCAAGCAGTCAAACAGTACAGTATATAGGGCCAAACGGTCCCCAAAACCATGTAGAAGCTGTGTGGAGCCCTTATAGTTACAAATGGAAAGAAAAATGGCTGCTAAACCTGATTTTAAGTGGAAGACTTGAAGGGGGATTGTTATTCCACCTTAAGAGGCTATCCGGCATTCAGCAATGCACTTTGGTTGGCGTCCTTTTAACAGGACATCATTACACCAGGTTTCTGGTCGTGACAAGCCAGCAGTATTCAATCAAGCCCCTTCCCATACAAAATTAATGCAGCATTAGTCAGTGTAGAAAAGAGCCACACTCATCCCAAAAGCAGATTCCAGAGGTCAAAAAAAAACATGTAGGTCACAGATGAATGAAGCTGTCAGCATGAGGCCAACAATAACCATACAACACAGTTACAAACATTGCATTGGAGTGATAGCCATCAACACAAGGCCATCTATAATCCTAAAAACACAGTTACAAGTAAAAACACGAAGTTTAGCACAATAGTTTCTTAGATGCTTGCAAATGATAGACAGATATGCTGAAAAGACCTACCGGGAGGTGAAAATAAGCAGCCTAAACCACATGACCAGCACAGAGGAGCTGTGGATGCTCAGGACAGGATTTAAAAATGGAACCACAGTCTATGGGAGATCTAAGTAAACTCCAGGAGGAAACTAGCTATGGGGGAGGGGATAGGTGGAGGAAAGATGGTTGGACTAGAGGGGTAGAAGGTAGGAGGGACTAAAGGGGTGGAAAGTTGGTAGGAAGAACAGTTCCAGGAGGGGGGAGGGCTTAATAGAGGTGAGTATGGCAGAAAAAGTATCAGCAAGGACCAGTTTAAAGGCTGTAGTTGGAAGGTATGAGCTAAATATTTCCAGCCAGAAAAAGAAAGCTGCCTTTACAGAGGGTGGTTTAGCAGGGGGGAGAAGATATTTACAGTCTAAGGATATTAACTCATAACCGACTGTTTGTGAAAAAAATAAAACTTGTTGGGATTATAAAGAATATCTAGGATTTATATTGGTAGATGTTGCCACCTAATGGTAGAAGGAGATAGCAAACAGCAGGGATAGTTGGACCAGTCTTAGATTTAAATATATTCTAGGGACAGATAGGATAACAGGATAACAGATAACAGGAGGGGGAGAGGGCAAATGGTCTGCGGTGGGCTGCTAGAACGCACACATGGGAGGGCAGAGTAACTCTATAGATAGTACATCAAGTCTACATTTAATTAGTGTTAAGCAACATACATTTACACAATCTTGTTGGGGGGGGTCTTCTCAGTACAATTTTTCTAAGTACCAGGCAAGATGGCCAATTCATGGTGTCTTCAGGTGATGGCTGGAGGCATTCCTTTTGCATATAAAGCAGGGAGGGGGCACCCGGGATGGATTAATTTACACAATCTTGTTGGGGGGGGGTCTTCTCAGTAGTATTTTTCTAAGTACCAATCTCCATTTGTGACTCACAGGCTGTTCGTAGCATAGCATGCAGCAGAATGAAAGCTGCTACATTTAAACATTAAATCTCAAGCGCAAAAAAGATCATCATGCTATAGAATATATACTTCAATGTCTGGATACAGACATGCAGAAAATTAATGGAAAAATGTAAAATTCAAATTAGATACAAATGTAGAGTATCTGCACCTGTGATTGAATTATCAGTTGTTAACCTATTCAGACCACTAAATGGCACCATTAGGTCAGAAAATGCTGAGAAATAAATATAAAACAAGAAAGTGCAGCCTACAGCGTTCTCTTTTATGTCAGCCGTACATAATGATATTTCAGTCATATGGCTTGCAAGACGTTAGGAATGTAAAAAAAAAATCATGGTGTGAAAGTAAAGACTAATGTGTACAGAATCAGTCAGACTATTGCATACCCATATTAGAAACTAAACAGAGCATATTACTCTGCATGACTATAATTTTTATTTGTGGGGAGCAGAAACCAACTAGTAGAACACCACACATAAACACAGCCTGATGCAATGGTAGTTAGCTGATATTTAGAAATGTACTGAATGCACTTCAGAGGCAGTGCTGATTGGGCATTGAAGAAATGGGAGACCTTTGATAGCATTAAGGAAAAAAAAGAGCCATCAAGAAGTGTGAATATTATGGCCATTGTTATGAGAAAAAAAATAACATTTGAATTTGTATTGATTTGCAATATATCAACAGAATGTTAAAAGTAAGCATTTTCTATTCATCACAGCTGAAGAGATAGTTTCAGGAAAGCGAAATGATGCATTTTTTTAGTATTAGATGCAAATCAGGCTTTGTGGCAGAAAATGCTGGAATGACAAAGCTCCAGATGATGCATATTTACTTTACCTTTCAGCAGGCACCCTTGAACTTCAATTAGGAATTTCATCAGCACAAACAGCGATTGCAATGCTGACGCATAAGTAATTAAGAACTTGCAAGAATGAGCTATTAGTGTGTTGTCAGACACAATAAGAGTATGACAAAAAGCTGATAAAGCTGCAGAATAAATTAGGACAGCATAACTTCAACCTGTAGAAGAACAAATACAAAATCAGCTTGCCACTTCTGAAATGAATTATTTAAATTCTAATGTCAAACAATCTGATGCCTGTTCCAGAAAAAAAAAATCAGAGATATTTTACAAATGCCAAGGCTTGATGTTTATAGGTTCATAGATTCAAAAGTGCATAGATCAGTATTAGACTATCAATCTGTAGACCATTTCTAGTCTAAACAAAAATCTCTGTTCAGAAGTTCTCCCAAGACCTGAAGAGAGTAAGACTAGCGAAGCCAAGGGAGAATATGGGGCTGCCTATCCAATTATGTAGGTATACAGTGATGGTAGCAAGGGTGATACTCAGTTTACATGTAGTAGAAATTTGTTCCAGAGGTGAGGAATACATTGGAATATTCATAAATCATGCAAACATGTGTTATTTATCTGCTGATGAACATTTAGTTTGTTTAACCACGTTTTTGAGGTACCATTTATTCCATGAATGAAAAGGAGATCATAGAGGTTTGGAACTTTCATGGCTCAAAAGACTAGACATAGATCTCCATGTAAGAGTCTTTTAGAGACAGAATACAAAGACTAGTCTATCCTGATAACTACGATTTTTGAGATCACTGATATTTTTAGTTATCGATCTCTGTGGTTGGGTGATATATTTATCAAGTCAAAAGGTACATTATACTCAATAATAGGTCTGATGAGATATGAGTAAAGGGAATGTAAGACTTATTTGAAACTACTGGAGGTAGAATTTAGATGAGCTAGATAGAAGGCTTGTTGAACTTCTGCACAGTCATGATGGTCAAATTGTAAGGAATTATCAGCAAAAGTGCCTAGATTCTTTAGAATAGTGTTTAATTGGATGGTTGAGTCAATTTTATGGAATATAAAAATTTTTATTTGCCAAAATGAACTATACTACATTTTTTTCATATTCAATATGAGGCTGTTGACCTAGCACCAGTTGTTGACATGATCTAACTCATGTTGGAGCAATGGTGTGTCAGTGGAAGATCAAATAATAACATCTGTTTTACAGTAATCTCAAACCACATGTAGACATCTGCCTGAAGGTCTGAGAAATAAATATCAAATAGCAGACAGACCTGTACTGAGTCCTGCAGTAACCCTTTTAGTTTCTTTCAGAAGTGGCATGTAAAACTCTAACCACATGGGTTCTGTCAGGTGACCAGTTTAATAACCACCACATAACATACAGATTTGTATTTAGATTTCTAATTTTTGCAATAATATCTTCATGGGGGATGATGTTAAAGGCCTTGGATACAGATAAGCTGTATGCACTGCATAACTGCTATCCACTCCTACTTATTCAAATAAATTAATGAGATAGAAGAAACAGAACCTTTCTTTTGACAAGCTAAACTGATAAAGTCCAGAGTTAAGATATTTTTAATATCCAGATTAATGAAGTGTAAGATAATATGCCTCATAGCTTTACATATGAAGCTAGTGAGCTGAATGTTTTAATAGTTACCAGGGTCTGATGTTGGGCCACCCTTGTGTAATAGCCTTACAGTAACTGTTTTCCTGGCTTCAGGAATGTAGCCGATGGAATACTTTAAGGAGGTTATGTAGCTGGTTTAGATAGGCCACATATGCCAATGATAGGAAATCTAGTATATTATCAGGGTCTATGGAAAAGATGCCTTTAATTTTATCAGGTGATTGAGATACCTTGTTTCCACAGTAATTAAAGGGGGTGGCTGGGATTGTGGAAGAGTAAAATTCGCATTAAATTTTTCAGCAATGGTTTTAACTATTTCATTTGAGTCATGTGCAGCATTTTTATAGATCACATGCAAACATCATTGGGTGTTCTTACTTAACTTCCTGACACAGGTAAATATGTTAGTTACTTTTGGTTTAGTGGATATTTTGAGTTGATACTTAGCACGGAGCTATATGGAAATGTGCAAGAAGTGGCAATATATATGGGAGAACTAGATGAAGATTAATGTGGTCTCTGGTAGAAAGGTTAATTATTTGTTAAAAAAAGTATTTATAATGTCAAGGAAGTGGTGGGAAAACTGAGACAGCACTGTAGGTCAGTCATTTTATTGGTGGATAGCTGACTCCCCCTGTAGAAAGGTGTTGGCATTAATGATGATTTTGTCTAATATGTTAAGATAGCTATCATGCCCAAAAGGGGACATGGAGAATATTCTGTGGTTAGCTATTCAGTAATAATTATTCTTATTTATGGTGATTTGGATTTCTAAA
Source organism: Protopterus annectens (assembly GCF_019279795.1). Taxonomy (NCBI): domain Eukaryota; kingdom Metazoa; phylum Chordata; order Ceratodontiformes; family Protopteridae; genus Protopterus; species Protopterus annectens. The sequence continues at coordinate 464,404,319 of NC_056743.1, read as the reverse complement.
ACTTCAAATGAAGAGTCTCATGGAATCTGTTTTTCTTTTTTTGCATGCTTATTTTAGGATTATGATTAAGCCCAATTCAAAGAGGTGCTTTGCTCTGCCATTCAAAGGAAGGGGGTCTTGTCTGAAATTCCTATTCTGTATTTAGCATTTTTACATTTATTTTGTATATTAACAAAGTTAAATTTTTCTTTAAATAATGTAATTAACCTTAGTTATGGTGGATAAAGTAGTTTGGTAGATAAAAGTTAAGGCAACAGAGAGGATGGTATGTGACTGTCACAACATATCCTTGTTCTACCCACCCTTGGGCAATTTTTACATGAAATATAAGTGTTGAAAACTACCACAGAAATGTACGCCCATGCTTCTTAAGATCTTCAGAAATCAATAGCCAAGAAAGTATCAATGGACTTAAAAAATATATAAGGAATTATGGTTATTGACATTTAAAACAAAAGAAATTTGAGTATGATGAAATAAAACAATATTATATAAAAAGAAAAAGATAGGATATAGCATGGTATAAGGTGAATTATAATAGGAAGATGTGGTATGAGACAATAATGGAAACTTTCCTAAAGGTCTGGAAGAACAATAATGAAGGAATAAAATAGTATTGTAGATAGGAGGGAAGGGCCTGAAGATGAAAAATGTTTTACTGAGGTTAATGTTTGAAAAGGTACCCGAGAAAGGACATATGAAATATGAACAAATGAGTGAAATATTGTGCAATATTTGTAAAATTGAGAAGCTGTGCATCATGCTTTATTAGAGAATTACAGGATAGAAGTAGCATTGGAAATTTTTGGAAAAGAAATTGAGTGTGAGTCTTTTAAGAAAATGAACATGGTCATGATAACTTACAGATTACATGATAAGAATGAATTATATTATATTGATCTAATTGATAACATTCTTTTAAGATCAATTTGGATTAAATGGAATATGAGATATCAGGATGCATTATCTGATCAGTTTTGGAATTTTATTGTAGTAATTAGTCAGATCAGGGAATGACTGTGTATAAAAGAGTTGGTTATATAAAAAGTTCAGATATGTAACACAATTTTCTGTTTAAAATTAAACATTACAAAAATAGGTTTAAAATCATATAAAATGTTGTTTCAATTATTAGTTAAAATAGTATTTAAAACTTTAATTAAAATATTATTCAAAACAAATTGTGAATAACACATTATCATGTTTTGTGTAATTAACTAAAGCTTCCTACTTTTTTTAGCAAATGCCATGGGATCTTTTATATCCACCTGAGCTACAGCCAACACAGATAGATGTGCCCTCTCTTATAAGGAGGGATGTGTGATTGCTACAATGATACGTCCCAACATATATAACTGCTTTAAATATTGAGCAATGGCTGAGGGCTTGAAGAGAAGAACTGGAATGACTGGGAATACAAGGACAGGGATGCATGGGAAAGCAGAAAGTTAAGGTAACAGAAGTGATGGTATGAAAACAGAACAGCAAGAAGTCAAAAGCTGCAGTATCTGGATACTGGGACATGAACTGCCAGATAGGAGATAACAAGAAAATGTCAAAGGATCAGAAAATAATAGCTGAGCGGTCTTAGAAGCATACAAGAATATGTCAGACATCAGAATCGAGCTATTTAATTTAAAATAACCAAAGAAAAATCTATGTAAGTAATGTCAACATAGGGTTTATCAGAGTAAATAGACAGTAAAGATTTAGTTTGACTGATGTTTGTTAAGCTATATGCAATATGGAAAACAGCTATGAGAATAATAGGAAACAGAGTTAAACAAGAGTAGGGTCAGCGGGAGGTAGTGATGATTGACTGAGAATAGTACAGGTGCATCAACTAGAAGACATGTAGAAGCCCTCAAGAAAGAAATAGAAATGAGGTAGGAGAAGACTGAATTTCTTATAAGTAGTCCTGAAGTGTGAGATTAGATGTTGAAGAGAAGTGAAGGAATAGCTTGACAGAAACATATATGTGACCAACATATGACGTCAATGGACAGATGTCCCATACAACAATGCTTTTATAAAGCAGGAGGAGAAAAATAATGCAGAACTGGAAGGGGAGGAGCCGAAATTAAAGATATATTCCTAATGTATATGCAAATCATTCGCATATGGGTACATACAAGTAAGGAATTGGAACTATGCTGTTTAGAAGAGCAAAGAAAATATGATATATCTTTATATGGTAAGGCAGAGAAGAAAAATTCAGAAATAAGACTTGAAAAAAGACAATGTATTTATTTTTATTTTTATTTATTTTGCATTTGTTGACCGGGCTAGTCTAGCTGGATATATGTCCGTTTTCAGTAGAGGCCCGGGGAGAAAAGCTCCACAAAGTTAAAATAAAATTTACATTAAAGAAATACATGAAAATAACAGAGTAAAAGAATGCATTTTAACTGGTGACATATTTATAAAGTATAAAAATGCAGTAAGTTAAACATAAATGGTAAAAATATAGTTACAAGAGACATTCCGAGAGAATACTAGCATAATGTACAGTAACTGTGGATAAAAGAAAGTAAGAAGAAAATAGTAGTTATGTAAATACATCTAGTGGTATAACATGTGCAAAGAAAATAAAAATAAAAAACATTTATATATATATATATATATATATATATATATATATATATATATATATAGATATAGATATAGATATAGATAGATATATATATAGATATATATATATAGATAGATAGTAAGAAGGAGAGATAGTTCAATGGATGTAAATATGAAGTAGATTTAGGGTTCTAAAGGTCTGGAATTTAGTCAGGTGTCAAGAGCTAGATAGTTAGTCAGGATTAGTACAGGGGCACAGCCATTGTGATTTGAGGTAGAGCTTAAGTTTCTTTTTAAAGAGAGGTTTTGAGGGAATAGTAGAAAGTTCAGTGGGAAGCAGGTTCCAGTGTTTTCCAACAGTGTTAGAACAAAGGGAATCTCCAGCCTTGTTGTTTGCTTTGTCAATATTTACAAGACGTTTGTGTGCGGATCTTAGGGACTTTAGGTTATGGTAGGGGTAAATAAGAGTATAGTATAGGTGTTTTGGCAGGTTGATATAGAATTTGATGGGCTATGACTACTTGATTAATTTTTAGTTGCTGCTGAAATTCAAGCCAGCCTAGTTGCTTTAGATTAGTACAGTGGTGGGTTCTGAAAGGGTTACCTGTAGAAAATCTGGCTATGTTGTGGTAGGAGTTTTCTAATTTCAAAAGATTCTTTTTTGACAGGTTAGTAAATATGGGTGAGGCATAGAGAAGGGAAGTGATTAGGTGGGAGTGGGCAATAGTTATTCTAGATTCTGGAGTGAGGAAGGGTTTGATTCTGTAAAGAGAGCCTATTTTTTTATTAATAATTTTCAAAGTGTTGCTTATATGGATGTCGAAGTTAAGGTTGTTGTCAATGGTAATGCCTAGCAGTTTGGTAGTAGGATCTCGTGATATAGGTGTGCCATTTTTAGATGTTATTGTAAAGTCTATATGGGGAGATTTACTGGAAGGTGTGAAGAGAAGGAGTTTAGTTTTTTTGGGGGTTAAGTAGGAGACAGCGTTGTGAAAACCATTCTTCTACAGAATTAGATATGTGTTGTGTAAGAGAGTGAAGTTCTGATACAGATGTGGCTGAGCAAATTAGTTGTAGAATTGCCTGCGTATTGTATGCATGTAGCTTGGGGAACTACTTGGTGGAGGTCATTGATAAATAAAGAAAACAGGAGAGGACCCAGTATGGACCCTGTGATCTGCCATTAAGAAAGAAATAATTGGAGACTGAAAAAACTCAAAGGGAAATCTGGGAGAATGTTATGAAAGGAGCAATGCTCAGTTTGCTAAGTAAATATGTATGTACAAGTTAAATGGAAAACAGCATGCTGCCAGAGACTGGTGCTCTGCTGTAAGAGCATTGCAATATAGTTTTGACTGAATAATCTAAATAAAAATTAATGGAATAAGTGCAAGGAGTTAGTTATATATTAAAGTTATTATTCCATGTTATGATGTTTTTAAGACATATATTGTGCATATTTATATATCATATTCCTTGTATTATTTTATTTCATGAAAATCAATAAAAAATGTTTAAATAAAGGTTAGTTCTTGGTTAACTGCAAAAAGTAGTGACTGCCTTAATCATGTCAGTCTGAGAAAATAATGAAATAAATAAAAGAGAACACAGAAATTTAAATAAATCTGGAATATCCATGCAAGGTGACTATACAGAATGGGCATGTTTTATAGAGGCATTTTTAATAAATATTTTATTAAGAATTATAACTTTATTCCATTCACAGTAGAATTTGCATCATGAAATGGAAATATTTTAGCATTTTTTACATAGTGCGTGCAAAAGTTTGAACTTCATGTATCATGTTTTTAAGGGAAACAATCAATTATTTCTAAGCATTAATATTAATACAAAATGTTAAACCATTATCTGACTCCTTCATTCTTTTGATTATATTTAATTTATGAAAGCTTAAACATTTAGCCTCACACTCCTTTCATTGTAAAATTCTCTTATGTGGCTAACTATTCTGTGCTGCTTACATCTACAAAATTGGGTATCCCATTATCACCATATTCTGTATTTTGGACATGAATATATCTGTGGACTGCATTTCCATTTTCAAGTTCAGGGCTACTTTCTCATTTCTGTAATTTTCTCTTTGTCACTGCAAAATACATATCTCTTTATAAGGTATTCCAGAAATATCCTTAGAAAATGCCATGCCTATTCTCTCTTGATGTATCACTTACTCACCTAATTATTTAGAGGTTTTTTTTTTACCTTTCCATGTAACTTTAATAAGGGGATGTACCAGTTTTGCAACCATCACCTTTCATATGAGGTTCCATTCTAAGTGACTTGATTGACTTCTTCGACAATGAACCTCTGCACAGACATCTTCTAATGCAGAGGCCTTGTATCCAATCAGTGAGGTGTTCCCAAGATTCCTGACTCACTGCATATGGCGTTTAAAAGTTATGTGCTTAAAGCCTTCCTCATGATAATTGTAACTTCCCAACTTCATGTGCCTCTTGTATTTGCTTTTATGTTTGTGAAAGCAAGTAATCAAGAAATAAGTAACCCCTCTTCCACTACCTTTAGTAAACTTCTTATTTGGAGGTGATCCCTCCTTGTTGTATGCTTAGCATCTGAAGCATGGATGGATCAGAGATGATTAGGGTTGAGTCATCAGCATATTGGACCAGATTGGCATGTAGGGTGGTTTTATGTAAGTTGTTGGTAAAAATTATAAAGAGAAGGGGTCCTAGGATGTATCCCTGCGGGAACACTTAAGTTTACTGGGAGTAGGGGGGATAGTTATTTTTTCACATTTAACAGCTTGTTGACAGTTTGAGAGAGAGTTTTTGAACCATGATAATGTGGGCCTGTGTAGCTTGAGTTGAGAGTACAGTTAATAGTTTGGAATGAGAGACTGTATCAAAGAATCTGGTGAGGTCCGAGAAGATGGTAGAGACAAGATTTCCTTTGTTCAGCAGTTGATTTACAGAACTGATGAAGCTAATAAGGGCAGTAGTAGTACGATGATTGGTTCAAAAACCATGTTCTGTTGGAGAAAGGAGATTGTTAGTAAGTAGTTTAGTAATTGGGAATGTATGCATCTCTCAAGGATTTTGGATAAGGGGATACTATGGCAATCGGGTGATAGTTTGATAATTCAGTTGAATTGCCACCTTTGTGTACTGGAATAATATGAGCGATTTTCCAGAGAGTTGAAGATGTTGTTCAGTGATTGACCTATTTATTAATATTGAGACAGGGTATGGGATTGCTGTGGTTGCAATCTTGAGATATTCCCCTGGGTGTCTATCAGCCCCAAGGGTAGTGGATTTTAATTTTGTCAGATACTTATATATTGTGTTGATAGGGACAGGGTGAAGGGATAAGTATTTTTGGTCAGTTGTTGGTGTTTGGAGATGTGTGCAAGTTATAGAAGGGCTGTTATTAATCAGAGATTCAATGGAGTTAGTAAAGTATTCATTAAATTGAGTTACAGTGTTACTATTGGAGGTGTCAATATCAGGGGGAAGGGTAGTAGCTTTCCCTGGTTGAAGTATTTTATTGATAGCTGCTAAAATTTTTGAGGTTTTGCTTGTGTTTCGCCCTGACATTAGAGTAATGTTTTTTCTTGTCTAGTCTTATTTGTTTTTTGGATTTACTTTTTAGTACAAGGTAGATTTGTCTAGTTTGGATGGTTCATTTTGACCCCATGCTTCCCAAGCCCCATCTCTTTGTTTTAGTAGTATTTGGGTGTCACTCGGCCAGTCAGGATAAAAAAGATGAACCTTTGTCGGTTCTGTTCAAGCAGATTTATTATCTACAAACACATCAGGATTGAGGCTTAATAACTTTAACTTAGGTAAAATTATAAACAAACTAGCTATAACATTCATATATGCTCACTCTCTGGCTGCGCTCTCAAAATGGCACTGAAGCTGGCATGTGTTTGCTATTTATATGCACATGCTGACCTTGAAATGCTTCTTAAAGGCACAACACACATGCACGCACACACACACACACACACACACACACACACACACACACACACACACACACACACACACACACACACACACTCTAGTCTACAACCTCCCTCTTTGAGAAATGAGTCATGCAATATTGATGACATTGATTGGCATGCATAATTATTTGTCATGCAATTATACAGAACAAAATACATATAGACAATTATGTCCAGGTTACTGTGTATTTCTCACTAGGTCTGGAAATATGACCAAATTGTGTGACATAAAAATTGGAATTAGGTCTAGCAAATGGGACGGTCTCTGCTGAATGTTTAACTTTGGGCACATCAGGAACATCATCAGGAATGGAAGTAGAAGATAAGACATGTTCCACAACAGGAACTTTGTCTGGATGGCTCTGAGATCTAGAGTCTCTATCACAGGAAGAATGCTGCAATATCGATTCTTGTACAAGAAGATGTCTGCGATTTCTCCTGTACTTCACATCCTCAGATTCTACGAAGTAGGATCTCAGCTTGGTACATATACCTGCTACTTGACCAATCTGGAAAAACTTTTGTATCCTTACTGTCTCTCCTTCTTTCATTGGATGAAGAAATTTGATCGATTTGTCAAAAGTGGACTTCTGGAAAGAATGCTTTCTGAAAAGTTGAGCTCTAATTATCCTGTTATTCTTAGCTTTAGGCCTCAACAAACTGGAACTGATAGACGTTGTTCTGGTTTGAATAGACAAAAGTCTCTGAGCAGGTGAGCCAAGTATATCATCACAGTGTATGTTTCTGAGATTAAATAAATGCAAAAAGACATCAGTATTATCATGCTTTGACCTCTCCAGCAATTGCTTTGTACTCTGTACTGCATGTTCAGTAAGTCCATTTGACTGTGCGTAACCTGACCTGCTAGTAACATGTACAAAGTCTTATTCTTTTGCAAATTTCTGAAACAACTGATTGGTAAAATGGGTACCATTGTCAGAAATAACTTTGTGTGGACTACCATGGACTGAGAAATGATGTTTCAACTTGGTAATAACAGCAGTGGATGTTAGATTATGTAGTAAATCAATTTCAGACCAGTTCAAGTAAGAGTTTACTAATACTAAGTAATGCAGATTGTTCCACTCGAATATATCGGTGGCTACTGTTGACCAATGCAGTTCAGGAACTTGACGCATAAGTTCTTTTTGCAAATGCAGATTAGTACTATTGCATACTGAAAAAGAAGAAAGTACTCTATCAATGTATTATGCTACAGAAAGCCAAAATATTAGCCCTCTCTCCCTTCTTTTGGTAGATTCTGAACCTGGGTGACCATGATGCAAAATCTGGATATATTCATGTTGTAAGAAAGCAGGAACAACAATTTTAGGACCTTTGGAAATAATGCCATCTTTCATCAACTTCTCATCTCTGTAAGGAAAATAAGTTTTCCCTTCAAGTGGTACACTAGATTACTTTGACGGTCATCCAACATTAATGTAGTATTTGAGCTTTTGCAAAATTGGATCAGTATTTGTATCATCTCTCAGCTCATCAAGTCTTGTGGTAGAAAAATGATGCACTTCTATGACATCAAAGTCAAAATTTACTGCATAAAGTAGTTCCGTTGTAATTGTGGGTGATCTGGATAAGGTCTTGGCCAGATAAAGAAGTTTGCCTTTTGTACAGGCAATTTTGAAGGTGTACTTTCCCAATTTGAGCATCATTCTTTATACTCTCACTGGAGCTGAATGAATAGACGTCTTTAAAATAGTAGCTAGAGGTTGGTGATCAGTTTCAATCTGAATAACTCAACCATAGATATAATCATGAAACTTTGAACATGCAAATGCTATTGCCAAAAGTTCTTTCTGATTCTGAGCATATTGCATTTCAGTTTGAGTAAGAGATCTAGATGCTTAGGTTACTGGTTTGCCCTCTTGAAGAATAACTGCACCAAGACCAAACTTTGGAGCATCACAGGAAACAGTTACTGGTTTATTGACATCATAGTATCTTAATGTAGGTGGGGTGGCAATTTTCTGCTTAAGGTCTTCAAATGTTTTTTGGTGCTGCTCCAACCAATACCATATAACATTTTTGCACATCAGCCCTCCTAAAAATGCTGCCAACTCACTGGAGTCTGGTATAAACTTGCCTAAATAGTTGACCATGCCAAGAAAACGTTGTAGAGCTTGAACATTATCTGGAGCTGGCATCTCAAGAATGGCTGCTTGTTTGGACAGGTCTGGTCGCAAGCCAGTGCTAGTAAATAAATGACCTATATATGTAACTTCTGGTAGTCTAAATTTGCACTTCAGAGGATTAAGCTTTAAGTTTACTTCACATGCTCTGTCTAGAACTCTCTTAAGGTTTCTGTTATGCTCTGCTTCACCATTGCCTCCAACCATTAAATCATCTACTATTATGGCACAAGGATAACCTGAAAAAATTTGCTTCATTGCATGCTGAAAGACTTCACTTGCAGTATTTATTCCAAATGGCATCTTGAGGAATCTGTGTCTGCCAAACAGGGTACTGAAAGTAGTCTGTAATCAGGATTTTAGATCAAGCATTACTTGCCAAAATAAATTTTTTGCATCCAAGACACAAAAAAACTGTGGCATTGGGTATTAGGGATGTGATGTCCTCAACTGCACGCATTGGATGATGCGGTCTCTTTAATGTTTTGTTCAAATCTCTTGGGTGAATACATATTCTGATTTTGTATGTGCCTTTTTTGTGGGCTGTTACCATGGAAGACACCCATTCAGTTGGTTCTGTGACTGGGCAAATCACACCTTGCTGCACCATTTTATCAAGTTGAGCTTTAACATTATTTTGTATAGCTACTGGAACTTTTCTTGCCAGTCTGACCACTGGACTGACCTCTGGGTCTAACTTCATAGACTACACAACTGGAAGTTTGCCCAACCTGTCATTGACAACATCAGCATACTCGGAGAAAATAGCTTCAGTAAAATTGGAACTAGAATATGTGCTTATATGATGAACTTCCTTGGTAAAGGAAAGTAAATTCATTCTCAAACTGTCTCTGAAACCCAATAATGACTGCACAGGTCTTTGGACTACATAGAAAGCTGTAGCCGTTCCTAGCCAAATAACAAGAAAGCACTACTGAGCCTTTGGTTTGAATTTCTTCACCTCCATAAGTAACACGTTTCACACAACTAGCCACATTGATTCACCAGTTCTCACCTTAGGAAATGTGTCTGCTGACATAACATTGCACTTTGAGCCAGTATCCACTTTAAGTTCAGTGGATTTACCATTGATATGGACAGTACAAAACACTTCACCCTTTGCCAACAAATTCAATGCATCACCATTTTCACCAGTTACTGATACACCATCTAGGTTGAAAGTAGAATTACATCTCTCTGTATGATCAACTTGCTTATTTGAGTGACTCTTCTTTATAACTGTGTGAGGCTTACTTGATTTGCAAAACTTCTGAAAATTGATTCATATTTACACTTGTGGCATTGCTGTCCAAATGCTAAGCATTTTTCTCTTGTAGACTCATGATTGGCACCACAATTGCGACAGTTAACAATAAAGTTGGATTTGGGTTTTGCTGACTCACCCTTGTACTGCACTGAGCATGTCATTTTCTTAGAACTTGCTGGAAAACTACAGGACTTCAGAGGAAAACCTGCAGAGGTTGCAGGTACCATGTGCTTAAGCCTGCTTCTGCTAGCCACATGTTACATGCTATCTGCATTTGCTCTGGAGTCTGCTGAAACCATGCTCTTAACACTCGCAAACATACTTGTGTGCCTTTCTGTAACTTCATGGATTTGACAAATCTCAATAGCTTTGCTCAGCATTAAATCGCTGTCACAAACCAAAATCTTTTTCACTGCAGCACTAACAATACCACACACAAGCCTATCCTTTATCAACTCATCTTTTAAGTCACCAAACTGACACATTTTATCTTTGTTTCTCAGGTCAGTAATGTAAGCTGCAAAAGTTTCCCCTGGGTTCTGATCTCTTGTTAAAACAAATGGCTTTCTAATGTAATATTTGTTTGGGGGTTACACATTTCCCTGACTGTGCATTTCCAACACTCTGGGTCTTCCCTTGATTCAGCCTGTGCAATAATATGATGGTTTTCACCTTCTCCCTCATATACTGCTGGTGCATTCACAAATGAATGCTCTCTTTCAATGGCCTTTGATCCAGCTAGGTTTAGTAAAATTAATGCCCTGGTGCATGCATCATTTTCAGAATAAGCTGTCTGTATAAAAATATGGTAGTCTTGCTCAAATATTGTGCAATTCTCTGCAATTTTCTGATCAAATACAAGTGGTGATGGTTTTCAAAATCCATCTGCCATATTAACACATACCACATATGCATGAACACACACACATATACATATGCCAGAAATTGATGCCAGTATTTGTGACTATGCCCAGTAGCACAACAAGCCTTAGACTAAATGAACTTTGCGAAATAAGACTCTCGGGCTCTGGAATAATCTTGAAATAACTTTGGTTCATTTCTGGCCCTTTTTGTACTCAGTTCTCTTAGTTTACCATCACTGTTAACTCTGCACATTGTAGCTCTGAAAAGCAGTCACTAGAATCCTGGTTCTGACACCATGTTGCTCGTCCAGTCAGGATAAAATAGATGAGCTTTCATGGGTTCTGTTCAAGCAGCTTTATTATGCACAAACACATCAGGATTGAGGCTTAATAACTTTAACTTAGGTAAACGTATAAACAAACTAGCTATTGCACTCATACATGTTCACTCTCTGGCTGCAGTTTCAAAATGGCACTGAAGCTAGCACATGCTTGCTACTTGAATGCACGTGATGACATTGAAATGCTTCTCAAAGGTACAAGACACACATACTCTTCTACATTGGAAAGCCAGTTCATTTGTAATAATGAAAGTACCTTATCATGCAAAAGTGTCCTTATTAGAGATAGCAGTTACTGAATGAAGTCTTCAAATTTAAAACATATGGAGGTTGGCATAATGGTTAAAGTGTTTACTTTGCAGACACAAGGAGCAGGGTTTGATTCTCACATAAGGTAATTGGCTAGGTTTAAAATGGCCTATAAGGGTAGCTAGCCTAGTACAAACCTATGAACCTATGTACTTCAGTAGAGAGTTCTCTTTTTTATGCAAAGTTTTGCTCCCCTGCTTCATTCCTATGTCCTTCTACCCAGTGCTACGTGTCCATTCCTGAGTCTAGCAGCCTGTGTTTCTCCATGGACTTACTCTGGTACAAGCAGAGGCTGGTGCAGGGCTTAAGGGCATCCTGAGGGTCCTGCTAGCCATCTTTGTCTGGGGAGGTTCTTTTTTTTTTGGTCTATGCTTTACATCTCCCCCATCACAGTTTTGTGATATGTCCAATGGGTAGGCATATAATAAAGATACACAGCATATTACTCCACCTTTTTGGCAGGTCAGACAGGTCTATCACCCTTTGGACCATACCCCGATAGCAATATCCCCAGGCATCACCAGGGATCATTACAAGGCACACCTATATGACCAATCTCTCTAACCAGGACAGACATGGATATCCCTCCCTAAAAAAGCCTCAGAAGCCCAATAATTGAACATGGGTCACATGGGTTGTCATCACGGCTTTACCTCTCTATGATTTGAACATGGTCTTGTTATCCAGGGGAACATTTCTTTAAGTGTTTACAGTCCTTATCAAGTCCTTGATGGGAGAACAGCTAGTAGTATCTATTGGGGTTAGGTTTTCCAAGAGCCAAAATTATCTTTATAAAGGAGGAGCTATTGTGACTTTAGCTAATCAGATTGCATGCCTATTCTTACCATTCTGTTTCTTTTTTCTCCACGATGGTGGTGTGGCCACCATCCAGTGGGTGCAATATTCAGTTCTTATATTAATTGGAGGGTGAAAACCTTGTATTCTTCAATCAAATGTCCATAATTTTTAAACAACTAATGAGATTTAGCATTACTTTGAGTAACAAGGTTCTGATAAACCCACGTCGGTTATGATTTCTCTCTATATAAGCAAGAAAACTGCTTAAATGTAACCAAAATCTAAAGAAATCTTATGATGGATACACTCATTTTAATACAAAATAAAACTGTTTGAAGAAAAGAGTCAAAGATCTCTATGTCCTTACATATGAATCAAGAAAGACTAAAAAAATCTCTACTTACTAAAAGCTGGGGATTACAACATTAATTCTGTTCTTTAATTATTTCCTAAGCTGGGAACAAGTCTGTAATTTATCATGAGCATTTAGTAGCCACACAAAGTGAGAGAGTTTTCCTTGGTATTAATAATGCTATTGCTGGAGCCGGCACTCTGTCTTAAGAGCATTAATAATGTTATTGTGCATCAACCAGTGTGGCTATTTCTTATCTTATCTCATCTTTCCTTTCCTTTTTATGTAGGACAAGTGTGTCCAACGCTGCCAAGTCACATTCAGCTTCAATACTGATCCCATTAAGGTACAGCAACATCAACAGGTAATAGAAGTAGAAGTACATTGCTAGGCCTTTCTCCCATATCAGTCACATAAACTGACATACTGACAGACAGACAGACAAACACATATACACACACACACACACACACACACACACACACACACACACACACACACACACACACACACACACACACACTAATTAGCAGTCTACCTACTGCATGCCTTTGTGATATGAGAGAAAAAAGGGAAATCTTATGCAGAGCAATGGATCAACCCCCTCCATCTCCACTCCACCAGACATTCCATATCACATTACTTGGCTATCTCTATCTGCAGTTACCATAAACATTTTCATATCTGTCAGTGTGCATACTATTTCCTTCCTTTTTGCCTCTGCAATGATAATAGATATTTGGATTTAATTTGAAACTATAGCACAAAAACTGATAGATGTTTGCAAAACAATACAATATTTCAATGAATACAGACTTAGCATGAGCAACGGTAAACTCTGCCCTCATTCATTGAAACTATATTGAAACCCGCAATTACTGAAAATGCATCTGGTCAGATGGCAGATTAAGTATATCACTGAGCTGTTTTCAGCCATAGGCCTCTAGCCCATATTTTTCAGACCATGCACGAATGCATGTGTTCTTTGATTCACATTGCTGATTTTATTAACTTACATTCCTTGTTTAATACAGCAATACTTGTAGCTTTGAACATTTTTCCAGTAAGGAGTGAAACAAAATGTATGAACCAGTAATGACAAAACTATCCATTTCGGAACATTTCAACCATAAGAGGTCACTCAAACTGCTTTCATTAAAATCCAGCAATATCAGTCAATATGCACAATCTTTGAAGAAGTGAAAGTGATCTGAATAATTCCACATTAAAGAGAACTACTATTAATGCACAAGTTGCTCCTGAAAAACAACTTACTTTGAAAAATAAATTGCCTATGTTATATTAAAAAAATGATGTGCTGGTAATATGCAATAGGAAATGGCCTGCAAACCAGCAAGATGGTCATATTTACTAGAGTGTAGCAAACCCTCCTCCCAATGCTGCAGCATAGTGCCTATGTGGGAATGGAAACCACAGCTTTCTGCACCTAAAGCAGGTGTGCTACTTGCTGCACCATTGACATAGACTATGAACTACACAAGTAAGAAACTGTATGAATGATATTGACAGCTGTAATCCTCAGTGATTTACAAAGAATAAAAAAAATTAAGTTGATCTGGCAATTGGTGTGGGAGTTTAAGGTAGCTGTCTATAGATAATTGAGGTTCAGTTGATCATTAGGCATTTCATTATAAATCAGTCATCTCACTCAGTCAAGTCAAGCAATCAACAAATACCTCTTCCTTGCATTCCACACATTAACTATCATGCTTTAGTAGATTTGAATATCTGGGTATTTCTTTTCTTCCAAACTCATCCACTTAACAATGAGAACAATGAATACCAGTTTAGTTACAGTAATGTCTTAACAGGGAAAATATGACTATCCATCATGAAAACGTCTGTCAGATTTTACTCTCTTGTCACCCATACAATTATCAGTGCAGCATATGTGAAAATTATACATAAGAATTTATTTTATTTTGTAGGGCGCATTGTCACACACTCCTCATATGCAGAGACAGTATCTGAAATGTACACTTGAAATTATTCCACCATTGAGGTTGCTACATATTGGATTATTGTTAAATGTAGAATGAAATGCTCTTTTTAAACCCTACAATAATTAGCAAGAGTGGTGTAATTGGGTTGGTCTGCAGGAAATACAAGTACTACCTGTAATTAGGGTTGCCAGCTGTCCAGTTTTCTGGCAAATTGTCCAGTTACCAATTTTATTATTTTTTCACCTACCATAATCTGGGAAAGTTCAGGATGTATGGGTTTGTGAGGAATTTAAGGAACTAAGTGAATGTGAAAGGTAGGGTGGATTATTTTTGTTTACTTTTGATGCCGGTGTGCCTGAAAATAACCTGACATGTTACTGCTCTTGACATACCACGACCTTCTTACACATTTACATTGTATCTTGTGGTATGTCAGCAGCTGTCAACGTAAACTGCTAATGTTGCTGTACTGTACCCCTTCTGTGCTACACCTCATTCAGTTCATTCAAATTCACCGAGTTGGCGCTTGGTGGTGGTAATGATAGACGTTACAGTTTAACACTTCAAATCCTTCAGAAAATGTACGCTAAAGTAAAAGAGTTTACAAGAACGTGTTTTAAATCTATTTGGGGGGCTTTGCTCCCCGTTATGCTTGGCTTTGTCCATATTTCTTGAATAAGTGGTTGTGATGTATGATGCACTCAGTTAAGCAAACCCTCGAATCTACTAGTTGACTGTTTTAAAGCCAAAATCAGCCGAAAGTAGGCAGCAGGAATGGAAAAAAGAGGGCGTTCCCTGCTGGGTGATGTCACAAAACGGACGGGCTGTGGGTGGGGCATGGATTGGGATGGGTGGGGTTACTGGTGACACAAGGGGTATGGCTTTACTCCTGTTTTAGTCATGACAAAAGGTGGCAACCCTACATGTAATAAAATAAAGATAAGACAGTAAAGTTGTAAAAGTTGCACTTAATAACAGTACATGATCAACTTAAACACTGCTGCATTAGCCTATGGGTTGTAGTCTGCAAAGGATACAGCACTAGGTCAGCTTCTGAAAGCTCTAAGCCCCTCCCACACAGTCAGTTTGACTGCTCATAAGCTAATCCATTGTGGATGATTAAAATTGTACATTTCATTAGATGAGTAACTGAAAGCACAGCTGCAAGTGCTGAATAATTTTTCAGATGATATAAGAATGACATTTGGTCTTGATAAATGTCCAATAGCAACTTTTAAAGTGGGAAACATGCAGCACCAAGAAAACATCAGTCTAGGATAGGAATGTGATATAAAATAACTTGAGCAAGAGGGAGTGTACAAATGTTTGCAAATTGATGTAGAATCAACAATAAAACATGAGCAAATGTTAATAAAACTTAATAAGGAACATTTTAGAAGACTAAAATTAATACTGGAAACAGCTTTGACATCTAAAAACAAAGTCCAAGCTATAAACCGGTTTGCTCTTCCTGTCCTTGTTTACAGTTTTGGAGTGATCGACTGGCTCCAAAAGGTGTTGGACAGGAAAACAAGAAGAATGCTTCATGCTCATCAAATGATTTATAAAAATGAGAGTACACCAAGACTATTCCCCATTCTGTAGGAGGTATAGGCCTCTTTGAAAATGATTACATGTATAGATCTGCAACCGTAGGACTGCATACATATCTGTTGTCCTCAAAAAACCCAAATGTAGTGAAAGTTTTAAAATATGAAGAGAATAGGTCTAAGATGACTTCCCTGCTTAGTTTAGCAGAAGCATGTCGGTGTCAAGTGGGAATGGAAATCAAATCAGAAATCAATAAAAATCAGGCAGCAACCAAATATGCCAAAAATCATAATAAATAATATAAGGGGAAGGATCAGATGAGATAGCAAGAAATGTGGAAAATGCATAAATATAGTTGCAAGTATAGAAAACTATTGGAACAACCTCATGGTGATTAGGATTAAAGACAGGAATGGTTAAGGAGAGGTGAATTTAAACCAAAAGAAAGGTTAATATTTGCAGCCCAAGATTGTGGGCTACGTATGTGTTGGTTTACAAGCCCATTGAACATGTGGGAGAAACAGACAAATGTAGGTTTTTTAAAACAGAATTGAAAATAGTTGCACATCTTGTTGCTGGTTGTGATATACTAATGGCAGAAGGACTGTATACTTAAAGACATAATAATGTGGCAAGACTTGCATTGGGGATTGTGCAAACATAATATTGAAGTAACTGAAAAGCACTGGAAACATGAGCCACAAAGCATTGTAGAAAATTATGAAACTTATATCACATGGGATCACCCATTACCAACAGTTCAAAAAATAGATACGACATAACCAAATATAGTAGTCCATGAAAAGAAGACAAAAGTAGCATTGATCATTGAAATTGCTACACCTAGTGACTACAGTGTCTCATGTACAGAGCGACACAAAGTCATAAAATACCAGGATTTGCAGGCAGAAACAAGGGCAGCATGGAAGAAGGATACCCAGACAGTTCCAATAGTAGTAGGAGCAACAGATCTACCAAAAAGAATTTACAATCATACTTAGATATGTTATTGATGCATGTAACTCCATATGAATTGTAGAAGTCATTACCGAGCACATTGCAGGTGCTGCAAAGAGCACTTCTGACTAACATCAAAAATTCAAACAATACTAATTTCATGAACTTTAATCATATTTTGTCTTAGGAATGGGGTCCATTCCCATCATGGTATTAGAAACCCATAAGATTGGAGAAATTAAGAACGAGGGAACTATAAAAGCAAATGAATTATTTGGACTGAATGGAGGATATTCTGTATCAGTGAGCTTATATCTGCAGACTGCACTGCAATTAGACCCCTCCCCTTCATGACTTAAATGTCCCTTCTATGAATAAACTATAATTATAGCTTAGAGACTGCATTCTTCAGCAGTAGTTAACAGTGATGTCCTGCAGTCTAAGTAGTACGACTAGATGGTGGTTAACTCTGTGTGCATACATGTATTTTTTATACTTGGTCATATTCATACAAGCATGTAGTTATTCATGACTGTGGTCATTTGGGTCATCCTCCTACTGAACAATCTGGCTGGATGTTGGAATGAAATCCATGTCTACAACACCATTCCACACTATACAACATAGTTTATTTTCCAAACTTATGTGAAACACAATTATATGATTTCATCTCATGAATTCACAATGTATTGCTTTATTTTTTATATCTTTTTTTTTCCTCCATAGCTGACCATCAATGGATTCTTATGTCTTTCTCCATTTGTCTGGTTTACTAAAGCTTCTTGGCTTTTCTTTGGACTTGCTGCAATTACAGTTGGGCCAGCGAGGAAACCAAGCAATCCTGGGTCCATATCATGGCGATAATCAGGAGTTTTTTTTTTTTTGCCTTATATCTTAACCTTCACTTTCTCACACATATGCCTGTTGAGGTCCAGTGGGTGAGTGTCAGCAGTGATTCAGCCATTGCACTCCATTTTGTCCACTCCATGTTCATTGCCTTCACCAGGAATAGAGTGTGCGGTACATCTAGTTGAATGGCCATGAATATAAGGATGAGCATGCCAGCCTTCCCTGCTATTACCTTAGGGCTTTATACATCTATGCCACAGCACTGACTGACTAACTTTTTTTTTTATTGGAGTAGTAAAAGTACAAAGCATATGACACACATGAAGGCCTCAATTATTTTTGCAAATATATTTTATTTCACTGTTGCTGGTATGACATTATTTCACAGTATTTCTCCTGATCTCATTTGTGGTCCACCTATTCCCTGTCTTTGTTATTGTAAGCTAGTTATTACATTATTGGCTTATTCCCCACATTGGAAACTAAGTAGGCATCCTAAATGATCACCTTATCTTTTTTGAAGACAGTGGACTGTGTTTCCAGTCCTTTCTCCTTTCAGAATGTTAAAATAATGAAGGGGCATGCAAGATCATGGCTCAGCTGATGATATAAGGAAATAAATTGCCTGAGGTCAGCAATGAGTAATGACAAACATACTTAGCAGTAAGTTTTTATTTCTCTGCCAGTTCATGCAGAAAATGCTAACTTATGCAGCAATACCAATAGCCATCATTAATGTTGCTCATGGGGGGTATTAGGAACCACCCCATATGTATCTTGGTCTCCAACTGCCTACAGTTTCTTTTTTGCTGATCTTAATAGCTTATTTGTTTGTTAACATTTGTTTACTGGGAAAGTTCGACTTGGAACGAGCCAATTTTCAGCAGAGGCCCATGGAAAAATGCTCCAGATGCACGTCTTTGTAGTTAGACCAGTATATCTCTCATTAGTGTCAATGATACCACCAACAAATCTATAAACAACAATGGCTACGCAGAATTTTAATTTACTTAATTTATTTAAATAACAAAGAATATACTTCCCATGTTCTCCTCCAGATAGGTTTTGTTAAGTAAAAATCATAAAGATCTGTGGTATGAGCCCAGGGCCACAGCTAGGTCACCTAGCACCCTGTGCGTTCCCCTAGACTGGCCACTAAATCCTCCCTCAGAAAAAAGGTATTCAAAACCTAAATTTCACTCTGAACCATAGCAAATTTCTTGCTATAATTGTATAAAGCTCTTTGGCTGCAGTAAGCGCCACACTCAGTTACCAATGAATCCCTTATCAATGCTTATTTAAGAGGCAGTGATATCACCTGACTTCTTTGAGGTAGTTCACTTCTGCACTCACATCCCATTGTTAACTGCTAAATGTTTGCCAAGAGCAGTGACCACTGTTGCTCCTTCCTATCTACAGCTCTATATGAATCAGTGTATTAGTGCCAAAGTGGACTATTCTTTACTCCAATGCTTGACAAAAATATTGCATTGTCATTTACTGACATTACTCTTCTTCCCTTTTATGCCACTTTTGAAACAAATACAGTTGTTTACTTTTGTTCTGTAAATGTATTTCCCACAATACATATTAAGGATGCCCTTCTATGTTGCAGTATTCCTTGTTACAGTATTCAGTAAAGAAGGGATGTCCCACCCAATTCCATCCTTGAAGCTGCTAATTGGTCTTCAGTGCATACCTTTACTAAGCATTATAAGTTGGATATGGTTTCTCGGCCCACACCAGGTTTTGCTGAAACCATTTTATGTGGGTTTGTTGAGGGCTTTTCCCAGCATTCCACCTGCCATTCTGTTTCTTAAGCTTTTTTACTCTCCCTTCTGTATCGAATACTGCAACAGTGATATAGAAGGACATAGCACAATTGTGTAAAATCTTATTTGAAGAGTAGATGTCCTTCTCTTTACTGCTGCAGTATTTGCTCCCTCCTTCCAACCCCCTCTTGTTTATTCTGCATGTTTTTCATTCTGGATGTGCATAGACTCCTTTGTCCTATGACAACTGTTCTCTTCTGGGGCAACTCTCTTCTAGTTAGTTGCATCTGTACATTCCTTTTATGCCCTAGGTTCTGTGTGAGGAGCATAAATGTGATGCAGTCCACAAATAAGATCTCTATTAAGCTTGTTTGTACTGGCCAAGAGACAGGCTGCCCAGGGCAGGCCATCCCTTCTGTACCAAATACTGCAACAGTGAAGAGAAGGTCATCTTCTGTTATGGTAAGATTTTACAAAGCTGTACTTTACATTATATATATATATATATATATATATATATATATGCATGGATTCACTATAAAATCTCAAAGTACTGAAATGTCGAATTTCAGTATTTTGAGACTGAATAGTCGAAACCCACATACACAAAAACCCACAATCACGAATACCACAACCGCGACAATTCACACACACACACACACACACACACACACACACACACACACACACACACACACACACACACACACACCTACCTAACTAAACAAACATAACACACAGAAACACACCTAACCTATCTATAAGCAGGGAACAAGCCCCCTTGCACCCTCCACACCCCCCTTCTTATATATTCTAACTCAGAGGTCGCAGTAAACACACAAACACACAAAAAATACCACCACCACACACACATGCACACTAAAATCCCTACCCAATATCCTCAAACACACAACACTTACCTGAAACCCCAGATAAATCCACAAACCACACCACACGTAACAAACGCGACACCACGATAGTGGCGGATTTGACACTTCCGCATTCGGCATAGTGTAGTTTCGTGTAACTGCACTTTCCACTCTTTGGTATCAACGTACTGAAATTTGAGATTTCAAGTAAGTCGAGATTGTCTAGTGTATCCATATATACATACATATATATATATATATATATATATATATATATATATATATATATATACATATATATATATATATAAATGAGGCATTCTGCAAAGTATAAATGTCACCAGAAACAGGATATACATGCAAAGTAGTTTTATATAGGTTAGCAACATGTGCATTAGCTAAGCAAATCAACTATTATACGCAGCATAAGGAAAGTAGAGTACTGTTACAATAGGTGAACGACATGAAATTCATTTAACAATATGTACAAATGCCAACCCGTGATAGTTACAGTGCTTGTGTGAACTAGTTGTTGGGATACAAGGAATGAACAACAATGGTACACCACCACCAATATTATACACTGTCATCTGATGGCATCAAAGAGGATTCAAAATGTGTGTGTGTGTGTGTGTGTGTGTGTGTGTGTGTGTGTGTGTGTGTGTGTGTGTGTGTGTGTGCAGCTTTCCTTCAGAATCTTAAGGTATAAGCAAAGGAGTGATTTCTGAGATTATTTGAATATTGTGATTTTCATATGATTTTTCTATCTGGTGGAATTACACTGACTTCTCTCCTTCATCATGTTCGAGTAGTCAAAGCAGGAAGAAGGTGAGATAGCAGAGAAATTGTCTTCAGTGGGTCAAGTCTGAATACTTAATCCATCATTTTGTCACACTGTGATTTTAAACTTGCATTTATGAGTGGTGGTATTCCACAGTCCTACTGGCAGTGAGACGACTTGTACTATCAGATATGTAAACTCAACAATAATTAGTTAAATAGATTTTGGTCAAATATGCCTGCTTTTCAAGAGCTTATGTCCAGATTTTTGATGTCTTCACATTGAAATGTATAGGTGCATTATGTAAAGAATTTGCATGCTTTGCTGTGTTTTGGGGGATTTATGTGTCTTTCTGCTTCAAAAAGGTATGTTACATAAACTGACAGGTGAACAGGTGATCTTATAAACTGTCCATAGGTTTGAGTGTATGCGGGTGTGCACAAGCATTTGTGTGTGTGTGCATGTGTCTATGTATGGATCTCTGGGTGTTTGTGTGCATGCACCCCAGTATCTGCTCATATTCATATGTGTGTACATGAATTCTTGTGTATTTGCAGTGACAAACTGGCATTCCATCCATAATAAATGTGCTGCCATATGTCTATTGCTTGTCAGGATAAGGTCCACCTTTCCCAGTGCCCCTGAGGATAAATTGTCTATCTGAAAATTAATGAGTACACAGAATTACTGCGGGGAATGAACAAAGTAGCATATACAATGTGTCCAACTATTCAAAAGGAAAACAATTCTTTATTGCTGGACTATTTTCGTGCAAAGACTAATCAAGTACTTGTAGATGACATCACTTATAAATATTCAGCTAACTCTACATATACAAACATAATGCATCTCTGCAGACTCACTGCTTAAATATTGATGACACTGCTTGGGATCATTATTTAAACTCACTTTGTAATATACAAAAAAATCATTACTGTACAACCTCCAAAAATTGTAGACAATTATACAAAGAAAAATACTCAAAAATGTGAAAGCCCTTAACATGTAAATGTAAACTTAGTGCTAAGTTAGCAAATGACATGAGCTGTGCTTTTAAGCTTGCTTATAACTACTTTCAACTCATTTTTCATTCCAAATTACACAGGCACAACAAATGGGTCATGTTAATGCCCTTTCTCTCCTTCATAAAGGTTCAAAGAATGATGCAGCACATCTAGTGGAAAGTTGTTTAAATATTTATAAAGCAGCAGGAAGATGATTAAATTAAATTGAGCCTGCTGAATAAAATGCCTTTTTAAAAGCAATAAGGACAACATAATAAACTGTGGTGCCCCATCACTTTAGAGTATGATGTGCCTTACAAGGTAAATGCCAAAGAACATAAAAATCACAGCTGTCTATTTGGAGCAATGAGCAGTAGATTTCATTCCAAAGAAAATGTTGCTCATTCCATTTCATTCAAACTCAAAAAAGGGTTACCAGACATATTCGTATATACACACACACACACACACACACACACACACACACACACACACACACACACACACACACACACACACACACACACAAGGACTGATTACATGCCACTTAGCAGAAAGACATAATTTCAGCCTTAACTCACCTGTTAGGATGTAGATGGGCTTCTTTTAAACCATCCTACTTCTTTCTTTCAAATAGGCATCATATGCACTAATACAGCATAGAAGTAAACAGTAACAGCTATGTGTTTATTTTATTAACTGCGATAGTTTCAGAAGGTGGCACATTTGTTTTCTTGCTCCAGGTGACATCTTGGGTATTTAACACAAACTTTTCTTTCTCTTTTGCATGATATATGGATGGTATATAGAAATCCACCACCGTAAATAGCAAAATTAACAAAAAACTGAGTGTAATGCTACTCAATGCCAGAAGTCTAAACCTCAAAATGCACGCACTCAAGGCACTCCTCAGTATGGAGAAAATTGATATATGTGCAGTAACGGAAACCTGGTTTAAGGCTCCAAAGAGTACCCCAGCACTAGCAGGCTACAACTTATACCATACATTTCGGCCACAGAACTCGGACCAAAATACAAAAGGTGGGGGTTTATCCTTATTCATCAAGGATATCCACACCTCCAGGTTAGTGGTACAGCATGATGCTTCAGAGATCATCCACGTGCAACTAGCAATGGGCAAAACTGCAATTCAAATTGTAGCTTGCTACAGATCACCAACCATGTCCCAGGACCCCCATTCCGCATTTCTGGAAACACTGGCAAACATAAAGGTCCTACCAAACAGCCTATTATTGGGTGATTCCAATTACCCAAACATTAACTGGGAGAACTACTCATGTACCAACTCCCTTGCCCAACATTTCCTAGAATTTATACACTCAAACGCCCTGGATCAACTGGTCAACACTCCCACCAGAGGTGACAACATATTGGACCTGGTCATCACCAACATGGGTGACTGGTGTTCCACACCGGAGGTCAACCCCTCACTGGTTAGATCTGACCATAAACAAATCACTTTGGATATCCACATTCTGCCCCCACCCCTGGACAAGGAAACCACCATGAAAAACTTTTCAAAAGCAAACTTCACGTTACTTAAAACCGAGGTGGAAAGTTTCCAAGCCCCCATACTAAAGGATAACACTGTCCAAGCTGCAAAATCCTTTACTAATGCACCTTACGGGCACCTACAATTAATGCATGGATCATGCTAACTCAAGCAAAACCAAGACTCACTCCTCCAAGAAAAGGGAAACCAGTCTGGTGGACTCCTGCCATAAACAAGCTATACAATAGAAGGAGGAAACTAGTACAGAAAAGAGTAAAATCCCAAGAAGGGAAGACATCCCTGATCAGTATCAGCAAGAAGCTATGATCCCTCATAAAATCATCCAAGGCGAGCTTCAAAAGAAAAATTGCCAAGGACTCCAAAGATAACCACAAGGCATTCTTTAGCTATGTCAAGAATCTAAGTGGCAATGCTCAGATCTGCTCGGAGTTAGTGCAGAATGGCACAAAATACACTGAACCGACCGATATAGACAACATCCTGGCAGACAGGTTCAGCGCAAACATCACCTCCCTCTCACCCCCGAAAAGGTCCATAATCATACCAGAAGAATGTAGATCCCCTGAAATCACAGACACTCAGGTTAAAACAGCCCTCTCCAAAGCCAAAAACACAGCATCAATGGACCAGATGGTGTCCCAGGCTGCGTCCTACATGAACTCAGAAACTAACTAACCCCTCACTTAAACACACTGTTCAAACTCAGCCTCTCCACAGGCTACGTACCCATACAGTGGCATACAGCAATGGTTATTCCGCTCCACAAAGGTTGAACCACAACAGACCCTGGGAACTATCGCCCTATAAGCCTGACTAGCTTGGTCTGCAAGGCTATGGAGCGCTTCATCATGGAACTCATTAACAGAGACATTGGGAACCTCCAAACACTGGACCTACCCAGTTCGGCTTTGTTAAGGGCAGATCATGCCTCCTAAACCTGGTGGACTTTTTTGAGGCAGTTACCAAGGCTATAGATGAGGGAAAGGTGGTGCACGCAGCCTACCTAGACCTTGCAAAGGCCTTCGACACCATTCCCCATTCTGGTATTATAGACAAGCTCACCAGTCTGAACATAAACCCCAACGTCACAAGATGAGTTGCCAACTGGCTCACGGACAGAACCCACATGGTGAGAGTTGCGGGAGCTAGGTCCGACTCTAAACCGGTTACAAGTGGCGTTCCCCCAAGGCTCAATCCTAGGACTCCTCCTGTTCGGCATATACTTCTCAGAGGTAGAGTCAAGCACAAGAGGACTATGCCTGACCAAGTTCACAGACAACTGCAAACTAGGGGCTATAATTGACTCTCCGGTTGACGCAGACATCCTCTAAAAGGGTCTCACTGAGATGGATACCTGGGGTCCAAATCATGGCTTCAAACTAAATGCCAAAAAGTGCATAGTCATCCCCTTTGGAAAAAACAAAGTACCCACAAACTATCACATAGGTGGTAGTCCCATAAATACGGAAGACGTAATAAGGGATCTGGGGACACAAGTAGATAGTAATCTCTCTTTTGATAATCACATTGCCAAAGTGGTTAGAAAATCCTTCTACATGGCCCACCTAATCACAAAAGGGTTTGCATCCAGATCAAAAGAAGTCATTGTACCCTTCTACTCATCACTCATAGAGTACAACACCCCATTTGGGATGTACCTTACAAGACACCTGCAACAGCTGAAAGACCACAGAAGTACCTCACCAAGAGGATCATTGGCCTCAAACAGATGCCCTATGCAGCTCGACTGAAGAAACTCCAGCTGAACACGGTTGCATACCGCCTACTCAGAGGTGATCTCTGCCTGACATACAAGGCCACGTCCAACCCAGAATTTATGGCCATGCTCCACCTAAAGAAAACTTTATCCCCTCGAGCCACATGCTCTAGGGATCTAAACCTCACCACAACAATAAATAGGACATACGGGAGGGATAGATTCTTGTCCCAGAGACTTCCCTTGCTTTGGAACAAGATTCCAGTCTACATTAGGCAGAGCTCCTCGCTAACACTCTTCAAGAGAAACTTTTACGAGTGGATGGAAAACAGAAAGTTTACCTCGGGGATCACTTCAGTGGCTCTGCTGGGCAGAGCCACAGGGAACTAATCTAAGGGGGCAACGAAAGCCAACACATTCTGGCTAGGCTTATAAATGCCTACGGGCAGATAGCCTAGTACCTACCTATGAACCTAAGGGTATAATGCTGGCAATGTATGTCACAGTTGAGCCTTCTGAATATAAATGTCTGGCCCAACTCTGATGCCAGCCTCAAAGGAATTGCTGTTAGAAACATATCCCCTTGGACTGAAAGGTCTAACCCTGCCAA
This sequence comes from Protopterus annectens, assembly GCF_019279795.1. Classification (NCBI taxonomy): domain Eukaryota; kingdom Metazoa; phylum Chordata; order Ceratodontiformes; family Protopteridae; genus Protopterus; species Protopterus annectens. The sequence goes on along the minus strand of NC_056743.1, from coordinate 464,378,078 downwards.
AGTAGACCTCACAGCATAAGGCTGCTATAGCTATCTTACTGTGTAATTTAAGATCATTGTTTTGAAGAAACCAAAATAAGAAAAAAAAAAAAGAAAAAAAAAGGGGAGAAAATGGAAAACTCATTCTTTAACTTTGGTGCAGTCATATCTTAAGGTGCGCATCAAATGACTTCTCCTTTATACCACAGACTGTAATATTATGAATGATCACTAATGTCTAATTAAAATCGAAACTATGGCACATTTTGATGGGTTCAAGTTTCTAATAAATCAGCTGTTGACTTCATGTTATTTGTCAACAATTTGACCTGCTTCTCATGCTTTTGTATACTAGTACATCACATACAACTGCAGATGACTGGTAGATGGGTGATAGTTGTTTGATTCTATGAAATGTGTTTTTTAAGGCTTACTATTTGTTTACACTTATGCTATATCAAATACACATCTCCAACATTAGTTTAACCTCTTTGTGCTAACTAACCAGACAGACTGTATTATGTACTGAGGCTGTATGAGCTAAATCAATTTTACTATATTTCCACATTTCTACTTCTTCTGAGTCTATAAATGTTATCATAACTTTAACGACAGTGCTATTATATTTTATGACAGTTTTGTAGTACATGTAGCATGCTGATTATACTCCATTATTTGGAAAAAGATAAATCAGTTAAGTGTTAAAGAAGTGTGAGACCCAACCTTAACCAATGTTAAGCACCACTGCTAAAGTTGCAAAGGCTGGGTCTGGAGCTCCACAGTAAGACCTTCCAGTACTCTAGATCATTTGACAGTGGTAGAACAAAAGATTTGTGTCTGCCTGCTGCCATACAGATAAGGTGTCCCTAACTTCCTGTTATAAGCTTAAAAAGTAGCTTGATTAACAGTAAGTACATTAATCTGGATTTTGTAAAGGATACACAGTCTGAATTTTAAATGTATATCATTATTTAGTGACTTCAGTTCTTAGTGGTTTCTCCAAAAAAACAGAAATTTTAAGAGGGACCAAGTAAAAATATGAGGCAATTATCTGGACATTCTGCAAAAATTTTGACAGCTGACAGATATGATATATATATATATATATATATATATATATATATATATATATATATATATATATGGTATAAATGTAAGAGACTGTATTACATTGCCTTTCTAACAGTGTTATTTAAGTGTTTATGACTTTTACTCTAAGTTGTAGGTACATGCAGCAGTGAGGTGACTGTCTCGTACATATAATAAAATGATTAGGATTGGCGAACCAATCATAATGCTCTATGTTATCTAGTCTTAATAAGGTACCTAATATTACAAAAAATACAGTAAAATGAATATAAAGCACTGATTTGTCAAAACAGAGAAACATGAAATAGAATCATATTTTTCAGTTGTTAATTGTAATGCCAGAAAATTAAGCTGATATTTTTTCAGAATGAATAGAACTCAAACATTTTAAGAAATTAAATGCATAATGCAGGGGAGGGGTTCACCCCAACAAACCTACTACTCCATTGTACACGTTTACATCATATTTTCTAGTGCAAAATGGCATTTTAAATTGCATAGTGACTATAATATAGACATGATAGAGTCCATGAGGTATGGAGGCAC